>NC_089873.1:161760000-161780000 GCF_040182565.1 Anser cygnoides | reverse complement strand
ATGGTGAAGCAGGCCATCCCCCTGAAGCCCATGGAGTACCATGGTGTGGCAGGTTTCCATGCTGCAGGCTCTGGAGGAGACCACAGTGGAGCAGGTGGACCTGCATTGACAGAGGCTGCAGCCTGTGGAGGAGCCCCACCAGAGGAGATTCTGGGCCAGATGTGGCCCATGGAGAGGAGCCCACGCAGGAGCAGGTGACCTGGCAGGAGCTGCTGCTCGTGGGGGGACCCAGGTTGGAGCAGTTTGCGCCTGAGGGATTGACCTTGTGGTACGGACCCATATCTGGAGCAGTTCTTGAAGAACTGCTGCCTGTGGGAAGCCCACACAGGATCATTTTGGGGAGGATGACATGCCATGGGAGGGACCCCACAGCACAGGGGACGAGAGTGACTGAGAAAGAGTGGCAGAGGCGAAGCGCTATAGACTTCCCCCTTTCCCTTGCGCCACTCGGCGGGAGGAGGTGGAAGAGGGTGGATGGGGGGAAGGTGGTTTTGGTTTCTTTCCTTTGTTTCTCACTTCTCTAGCTTGTTAGTAATAAGCAATAAATCTTACTGTCTCCCTACTCTGAGTCTGTTTTGCCCGTCACGATAATTGAGTGATGTCCCCATCCTTATCTCGACCCTTGAGCCCTTTACATCATATTCTCTCCCCCTTTCCATTTGAGGAGGGGGAGTGAGAGAGCAGCTGATGTGGAGCTCCAGCCACACACCTGAGTAAAACCACTACAGCCACAGAAGTGTTGACTTTATATTTCCTGAGGTAATATGGCATATTTCAGTAGCCAGGGAGCTATATAACGTTTCCAACAAACATCCCGTATCTGGATAACTAGCTCACTCTGAAAACTCTGGTACTTAAAATTTATTTAAATGAACCAAATAATCTTCAATAAAAGTTGGAGCAATTAGAGAAAGGAAAACTACAAGGATAAAAGTAAAGTACTACAGGAGCTATTGTGAAGAATACGCTTCTCTCCAGTTATTTCTCACATGCCATTATAACCTTCTGTTCTACTTAGTCTGTATTATTCTAATTGTTTGCCATCTAGAATCCATGGACATGACTGAAGATTAAATATGTTAAAGGCACCATATCAGAGGGGTTCATGTTTGGGTTATTTATAGATTTTGATTTTTGTTCAAGGAAATTTAATTATATTCTTAAATAATAATTAAAGAAGATTAAAGAAAAGAAGAAGGAAATATAACAATGAAACTGCAGAACTCTGCACTGAAAACAGAACAAAATAAAACAAACAAACAAAACGTTTGATGAAATCCATCCACACCACACACAACCATGTGAGGCTGTTTCTTAAATATCAGATATGAATAGTTCCATTTGCTTGCACCATATGTAGCAAAGACACAGATAAATAACAGCAGAGAGTAAGCACCTGACAACATATGCTTGACAGATTTGAGTGTCTTAAGCAACAATTGCCTGCTTTTTATTACTTCTTCATATGTATAAAGTCATTCTAACTGTCAGATTTGGGGCCAGGAAAGAATTTTACCCTCAGGGTGGACTGGCAAGGGACTGTTAGGTTTTGATTTGTTTGTTTGTTTTTCATTCTTAACATGGACATAATAGATCTTCAAAAAATACTGGAATTTCCATGCAATTTCAGGAACTAGTAATACTGACAATGTCTATGATCTTCCATACTTTATGATCACTTTGAAAATTATTTATTTATTTATTTCTAATATAAGTCTTCAGTTTCTTAGGAAGCAATTTCGGAAAAAGATTTAACGTCTCAAGAAGTATAACGTCATCTGGATGTATGCATTTTTGTGAAACATATATTATTAACATACTGCAGAGGACTTCACCATCACTATTCCATCTCATCAGAGCTGGAAAATAGTCCAAAAGCCATTTATCTGAAGTAGTACACTGTGAAAAAAGGTATGAAAAGTAAATCATAACAGCTTGAGAGAATATTGACCTACTGAAAGAAATATAAGAAAGAAAAAATATATATCATTCAACTATGGAATTTTCTCTAAACATGAGATGTCTTTATAAGTAAATAAATAAACAAATAAATAATTCTCTTTTATTGTCAGATATTGAGATTTTACCAGCACTATCTTCTGATTTTATCAAGACCGTGGAACTTCACAAACAATTCTTGTTTTGCCTAAGAAAGACTCAACTCCCACAATTATTTTTATTTCACTGCATGTTTTCTTTCAACACTTACTTGTACAGAACCTTCCCGTACGTGAAATCAGTCTCATGTCACTTATCACCTGTAATTAAAAATGTTGGCCATATTGGAGACAGGTAAGGCGTCTGTTATCAGATCAGTAATTGGACCTTTGGTTGCTATTACTACAGAGTTTGAAAAAAAATAAAATAACTCCAGCAGTTCTAGAGCACTGTTACTGACACTTTCACATTGTTACACTAAATTTAATTAGAATTAATGCTGTACTCAAAATAGACAATGAGTTCTGTGCTAAAACTTTTATACTTCCTTCCTCTGAAGCACAACACTGAGATTTTGTCATCAAGCAGAATAAGCTCTCTATTGAGTCTAAATTAGAACCAAAGTTTTATTTTCATTTATAAAAACAAACAATAACAAAATCCCCCTTCAGTTTTGCTTTTCAGTATGGGTGTAACGTTAACAATGCCTACAGGCTACTATGACCACAGGTGAATCAGTATCCATCTAATCTGACAGTTCCATTATTTACCAATAGAGTCTCTATTTCCTTACACCACTCAAAAAATAATTATAGATTTAGCTAAACAAAAGATCAATATAAAGAAGAAATCAGAATATAAATTAATTGTAACCATGTCACACTAAAAACATGCTATCAACCCTGAAATCCTGATAAGATTTTTAAGGTAAAATTGAAACAAAAATCAGAAAAAAAAAAAAAAAGAAAAAAGAAAAAAAATGTGATATTTTTAATGTTAGGGAATCTGGTCTGTCCATTCCCTTCAGACATTGCTCGCTGATGCTAGGGAAGCAGGCCAGATTTCTGACATTAGGAGGCCAAGTCTTTCCCTTTATGGTGTTCCTTCCACAGCATGAAGAAAGGCACCCTAACTCTTCTGACTGCAAAAGTCAGACACATATATGATTAAAAAAAAAAAAAAAAAGTAGTTTTTTTTTGTCCTGCTGTGCTATATTGGTCAGACTGCCTAGCAGGTAGCCCCCAGATCACAGGATTCGTTACCCCTTGTTTAAGTTTTTCTTGCAAATTCTGTTAATTCATACGTAACTGTTCTGAACCTCATTCCAACCCATAAAGCGAAGTCTGTTTTCTAAGCATCTGAATTTTATAATGGAATCCAAAAACACTATTATATTTTTTTTTTGTATGTGTCTTATTGAATTGTAAAGTGGTTTGCATACTGTTCTTAAGACAGTATTTAATGTGAGCTTCCTTTTCCTATTTACACTAATATTGATTTACTTTTGTGGAAACAGGAAAGATTTGCCCATTATGTAAAGTTTGTTGGTATGGGCCTATGTATACAATTTCACAAGTTAAGGAAATGCACAACACTTAGATTTATCTGACTAATTCATTAACAGTTGAATGTTTTAACACAAGAAACAGATCACACATCTGTTATGCAGAAAAACATGTTTGTTGTGCAGAAAAACATTTTATCATCCTAAAATACATTTAAAGTCTTCATCTTCTCAGACAACAGAACACTTACATAGTTCGGATACAAAGGGTGTTGTATTGGCTAGGTAACAGACTGGTATTTCAAACATATTTGGGCAGATCTAACATTTCTGACAACAGGAAGGTGACATGGTATTAGAAGCCTATACAATGGGAGTAACTTTCAAGAGTGATGTAGAAGATTTTTTTACCTTGAATTTCCCAGCTTCATCAGAGGTTTATGAAGAGAAATTCCTGCTTCTACGTGGTTATAATAAGTTCAGACTGGGTCTGTTTTTTGCAGAATATGTCTCTGAAGACACACATTTTATTTGAAATTTATGTAGTTTCTTCTTTCTATAGAGAATCTTGTTAACAAACAACATATTTAAACTTTTAAAATTTAAATGTAAGGGGAATTTAGAGATTTCAGTAAATTAGATGTAGGGTGAATTATTCCAGTACTGCTATGGAAAAAAGTACAGTTGCAGGCTATTTCTTAATCATGAACTCTCAGAGTGGTGCTGAAATTAGTTACCCATGTGCACTTCTCTCAGACTTCCCTACTGTGGTGGGAATAAAGTAAATGTGGTATATGGGTGGGCTTGTTATTTTTTAGTAGTAGCTTAATCAGATAAGTCAGCAAACAGTCTCTTACATAACATTTTTTTAATACCTGAAAAACTGCTTCAAGTACAAACTGTCTGACATGTACTTTTACAACAAGAAAGACACTTAATACCTATTTGAAAGAGTTTATTTAAAAAATCATTTTCTTGAAAAAGGAAGTAGTAAATTAACTATGTGCATTGAAGTCCAGATTCATCTCATACTTAATTGATAATTAAAAAGAGTTACAAAGTTAAATTACCTCAGCAAAGGATATCAGATAAAATATTCTAATATATTCCAATATTCTACAAATTCTAAAGCTCATAAATTTCATCAAATTTTGCTAGAATAATGTATTCAGTTTACGCGTCAAGATTTTGTTAGTGGGAAGACTGCAAGGGTGGCCTCTGTAAGAAGAGAACAGAAGTTGTTCCACGTTAGATGAGAGCCAGTTCCAGCCAGCTCCAAAAGGGACCCATCACCAGCCAAAGCTGAGTCAACGAGTGACCCCAGTTGTGCCTATGTGTTAACATTTTTAAGAAAGGAAAAAAATAATTATAATAAAAAAATTGCTGTGCAACAGCATCTGGGAGAGAAGAGTGAGAAAATGTAGAGAGAAACAGCCCTAAAGATGTCAAGGACAGTGCAGAAGGAAGGCATGAGGTGCTCCAGGTACGGAGCAGAAGTTCCTCTGCAGCCTGTGGAGAGGCCTATAGTGGAGCAGGTTGTCCCCCTGCAGCCCATGTAGTACAATGCTGGAGCAGATTTCCATGCTGCAGCCCATGGAGGAACCCACAGTGGAAAAGGTGGGTCTGACCTGGAGGAGACTGCAGCCCATGGAATCATAGAATCATAGAATAGCTTGGGTTGTAAGGGACCTTAAAGATCATCTAATTCCAATCCACCTGTCTTAGGCAGGGATGCCACTCACTAGATCAGGTTGCTCAAAGCTCTATCCAAACTGGCATTAAACACTTCCAGGCATGGGGCATCCACGGTTTCTCTGGGAAACCTGTTCCAGTGCCTCACCACCCTTACAGTGAAGATTTTCCTCCTCATGTCTAGTCTAAATCTATCCTCTTTTAGTTTAAGACTGTTCCCCCTTGTCCTATCATTATCTACCCAAGTAAACAGTACTTCTCCATTCTTTTTATAAGACACCTTTAAGGGAAACCCTTTTAAGTGTTCTTAAAGGCCTCAACGAGGTATCCCTGGAGTTTTCTCTTCAACAGGCTGAACATCCCCACCTCTCTCAGCCTTTTTTTCATAGGGGAGGTGCTCCAGCCCACCAATCACCTTTTGATTATCATAGGGAGCCCACGTGGGAGCAGACTCTGGGCCAGAGCTGCAGCCTGTAGAGAGGAGCCCATGCAGGAGCAGGAGATCTGGCAGGAGCTGCTGTCTGTGGGGGATCCATACTGCAGCAGTCCATTCCTGAATGATGGACCCTCTGGTACAGACCCATACTGGAGCTGTTCTTGAGGAACTGCAGTTTTTGGGAAGCCCACATAGGATCTGTTCAGGAAGGACTGCATCCCATGGGAGGGACCCTGCACTGGAGAAAAGGAAGAGAATGACTATGAAGGAGCAGCAGATAAGTGCTGCTTTTAGTTCATTATTGCTTTAGTCTGTTATCAATAGGTAATAAGTTATATTTATCACCCTTATGATGAGTCTGATTTGCCCGTAATGGTAAGTGGTGAGTGATCTCCTTGACCTTATCTCAACACATGAGATTTTTTCCATCATATTTTCTCCTCCACTCCCTTTGAGGATGGAGAGTGAGAAAGCAATTGTGGTGGTGGAGTTTAGCTGCCCATCAGGGTGAAACCACCACAAATTTCGATGTATGGATGAGCAATCTGTTCTCCAATCTTTCCCAATTTAAAAATGCTGATAACTCATAATGTTTGTTACATGTTTAAATTAACATCATAACCCATTTCAGAACTGATGGTAAGCATAAAAAGTGTTGTGGTTTAACTCCAATACGTAACTAAGCCCAACGCAGCCACTCAGTCCCCAACAGTGGGATGGGGAATATAATCATAAAGGTAAAAATGTGAGAACTTGTTGGTTGAGATAAAAACAGTGTAAAATATAAAGCAAAGTTACATATGCAAACAAAACAAAGCAAAGGATTCATTCACTACTTATGGGGGAAAAAAAAAAAAGCATATTCAGCTTATTGATAATTCAGTTTCAATATCAACCTTTTTGAATTGGCTGTTCATATAATGCAGTTTTGAAACTCTGATATTATCTGGTCCTGAGGTTGTTTAGGTGATGAACTGCCTCATGGACTTGTATATTGAGATGATGTTCTGTCTCCTCTGTTTAAAACTTTTGTCAAAGAAAGATATTTCTCTTTCCCAATCTATCAGCTATACCAAAAGGTGGAGATTTTATCCAAGATACTGAATTGTAAAAGACCAGCATCACCTCCAGACCTATCCATAATTTAATTATATTCCAAGAAGGTTTATACTATTAGATGACCAGTATTTTGTGAAAAATGGCATAATTTCAGTCTGGACACATAAAAAGTGAGAAACTTATAATTTTTTGTCTAGTGTAGGTTTGATGTTTTCTATAGTTTTGTAGAATATCCTCAAGTTGGAAGGGACCCACAACAATCATCAGGTCCAACTCCTAGCTCCACACAGGACTACCTAAAAATTAAATCACATCTGAGAGCATTGTCCAAATGCTTCCTGAACTCTGCAGGAATTTTCATTTTAGACTCTACAGTTTGTGTCCATGCATACCATTTTTATATTCATTTTAAGGAAGAAAAGATCACATGACAGATTTTCACCCTAGTATATAATGTATATCATTCTTGACGAAAAATGAAAATATAAAAATCTAATTTAAAACCATGTGTATTTTATATATAAACATACACAAACGTATATAAAATGGTCACTTTTTACTTTACCTAAAAAGGGAGAAGGGGAAAAATTCTGATATACTTTTATAGCACAATTTATAGGTTCATTGTAAAGCAACGTATTTGATGTGTCACCGTAGATTGAACAACATTATTTTCCTAACTCATATTCCAAAGTTTCCTGTCTAAAAGCCTATTTCAGTTTATTTCAAATGACAATGATTTTGCCTTCAGTACATGTACAAGAATGTTAGTAACAAACTAGTGAGAAGGATTAACAGTAAGAACATATGTGAAATTTAGTCAGAAAAATGCTGTTAAGAAATTCCTGTATTGGTTAAAAATATGTAAAATTGTTTCAAATGGAAAATGCAATCATGGTGATGACTCTCAGTCCTATAATACCATGAAAAATCCTTCATAGGGAAATAAAGATATATAGGTAAAGAGATATATATAGATACATCCACAGCATCAAGCAATAATGTACAGGAGAGTTATGTGCTTTCTTTAACAAACTGTGGTCCTCCCTAGTCACATCTTCATAAATACAAAAATTTGTCAAATATTTTTGATCATGGCTATTGCAGTTTTAGTAGGGTTGTTGTGGTGAATCCTGTCTCGGGGCTCTGAAAAAAAAAAAAAAAAAGAATTATGAAATTCACAGACTGGTTGCAGTTGGAAGGAACCTGTGGAGGTCATTTGGTCCAACCCTCTGCTCAAGCAGGCACCCAGAGCAGGTTGCCCAGAAACATGTCCAGGCAGCTTTTGAAGACAGCTGAGGAGGGAGACTCCACAGCTTCTCTGGGCAACCTGTTCCTATTCCGGTGCAAAACAGAATGACAGTCAAGAAACTGTAACACTGGGAATAAAACAATTATTCTTTTTTTTTTTTGTTACCGCACTAACAAACCACCACAAATTCAGCCTGGTAAATATACTGACAAAGAAGGATGTCTACTTAGATGGGAGCCCCATTACTTCCCTTATAAATTCAGCCAAAACGTTAATGAGTTGTAGTTGGCAGGACAAAGAAACTTTGATGGGCACAAAACAAAGAATTCCTAATAATTAACTGACCTTCCAGGAAAACAGGAGTCAGCAGCAACTGTTCTGGGAACAGATGTCCTACACCAATGTACGTATCTTCACCAAAAAGATGTAACAGTGACTTGTTATCTACCCAAGATAAGCTTCTCTTGCAAGAACATCTCTACATGAAATCTCTCAGATAGTCCAGAGTCTGGTCAGGGACTCCATGTTGTAGATCATCTATGAAGAGAGGTTTTTCTGTCTTCAGTTGGCCTCACTCCTGGGAGCAGTTTGGTTAGCATCATACTGATAACACCTCATACAGAATATATGTAGGAACATAATACATGTAGTCATTCCTTTACTAGTGGGAATCCTGAAGCAACTTGTAATATATACCCAGTACCTTGAGCTGGTGGAAGGGGATGAGGAGCAGACTGTGGCCCTCACAATCCACAAGAAAATGGTTGGGGACCTGCTACAACACTTAGATGTACACAAATTGATGGGGCCGGATGGGATCCACCCGAGGGTGCTGAGAGAACTGGCGGAAGAACTGGCCAAGCCAATTTCCATCATTTATCAGCAGTCCTGGCTCTCAGGGGAGGTCCCAGTCAACTGGCGGCTAGCAAACGTGATGCCCATCTACAAGAAGGGCCGGAAGGTAGACCTGGGAAACTATAGGCCTGTTAGTTTTACCTCAGTGCCAGGGAAGCTCATGGAGCAGATTATCTTGAGTCACGCAGCACTTGCAAGGCAACCAGGCGATCAGGCCCAGTCAGCATGGGTTTATGAAAGGCAGGTCCTGCTTGACGAACCTAATCTCCTTCTATGACAAGGTGACATAGAGGCAGAAGAACCTTAAACTAAATTGAAAAGAAGGAGATAATGGAGACAATCTTATTTATTTATTTATTTATGAAATGAGAAAATATATTCCTATATATAAAATATACCATGAAAGATTGTATAAAACATTTAAGAATAGGATTCAAACACAAACTTGAAATGTAGGTGTTTGTAACAGAATTAGATATCTAGGCTCTCTTTGTAGCCAAGTGAGATCTTGTCAATGCAGTCACTGAGGTCCGGACAGCTGTTTAGTACATCCTAAAATAAATATACTCTGGGAAGAGCTGATGAGGAAGATGCAGTAACTTGGCGGACCAACAAAGGAAGATAATTTCTTTCAGGCAGGGCTACCTGAAGGAAAGGAGCTGTCTGTAGAAGTATTCTGTTTACAGCTTCCTCACAGGGGAGCGGAGGAGCAGGTACTGATCTTTTCTCTCTGATGACCAGTGATAGGACCCCAGGGAATGGCATGAAGCTGTGTCAGGGGAGGTTCAGGCTGAGTATTAGGAAAAGGTTTTTAACCTGGTGGGTGGTTGTGCACTGGAACGGGCTTCCCAGGGAAGTAGTCACAGCAGCAGGCCTGCTGGAGTTTAAGAGGCATTTGGACAATATGTCAAGCATTTGGACAATACAACAAGCATTTGGTTATACGCTTTAACTCTTAGGTTGTTCTGTGTGGAGTCAGGAGTTGGAGTTGATGATCCTCATGGGTCTCTTCCGATCTTAGAATCATAGAATGGCTTGGGTTGGAAGGGACCTTAAAGATCATCTAGTTCCAAGCTCCCTGCCATGGGCAGGGATGCCACCTACTAGATCAGGTTGCCCAGGGCCTCATGCAACCTGGTCTTGAACAACTTTCTCTGAGTGTAAGAATTTCAGTCTTTCCTCCTAACGTGTTTTGTGGGAGACAGAGGCATTTGGCCAACCTCTTTTCAGTGGTTAGTGGGGACAGGACAAGGGGCAATGGCCACAAAATGGAGCACAGGAAGTTCCGCACCAACATGCGAAAGAACTTCTTCACGGTGAGGGTGACGGAGCACTGGAACAGGCTGCCCAGGGAGGTTGTGGAGTCTCCTTCTCTGGAGATATTCAAGGCCCGTCTGGATGCCCCTGGGCAGCCTGCTCTAAGGAACCTGCTTTGGCAGGGGGGTTGGACCTGATGATCTTTTGGGGTCCCTTCCAACCCCTACAATTTTGTGATTCTGTGAAATGTATCCTTTTTTAGTTTAAAGCCATTCCCCTTTGTCCTATCATTATCTGCCTGAGCAAAAAATATGCTCTCAATCTTTTTATAAGCCTCCTTTAAGTAATGAAAACCTGCAATGAGGTCTCTCTGGAGCCTTCTTTTCTCCAGACTGAACAGCCCCAGCTCTCTCAGCCTTTCTTCATATGGGAGGTGCTCCAGCCACCAGTTAACTTTGTGGCACTCTTCTGGACCCATTCTAACAGGTCCACAGTCTTCTTGTGCTGGGGGTGCCAGACCTGAATGCAATACTCCAAGCGGGGTCTTATGAGGGCAGGGTAAAGGTGCACAATCACCTCCCTCAACCTGCTGGCCACTCCTCTGTTGATGCAGCTGAGGATGCAGTTGGCCTTCTGGGCTGCAACCACACACTGCTGTCTCATGTCAAGCTTTTCATCCACCAGAACCCCCAAGTCCTTCTCTGCAAGGCTGCTCTCAATATGTGCTTCACCCTGTCTATACTCATGTCTGGGATCGCCCTGACTCAGGTGCAGCACCTTGCACTTGGTCTTGTTGAACCTCATTAGGTTAATGTGGGCCCACTTCTCAAACTTGTTCTGGTCTCTTTGGATAGCTTCCCTTCCTTCTGTTTTATCAGCTTCCAGCTCAGGATATTCTGTGTATTGCCTTATAAATATTAAATGTCTTAAATGGTATGGTTATGTAAGAAGGATGTCACATCT
Source organism: Anser cygnoides (assembly GCF_040182565.1). Classification (NCBI taxonomy): domain Eukaryota; kingdom Metazoa; phylum Chordata; class Aves; order Anseriformes; family Anatidae; genus Anser; species Anser cygnoides. The sequence goes on along the minus strand of NC_089873.1, from coordinate 161,769,044 downwards.
TGGTGATTCAATGGAATTTTCGTAGAATTTTCAACAGATTTACAACTGCACTGTAAAATCAACTGCCTATTGCCAATTGCTCAGATGCTATTTTGCTTGAACAAATTTACACATTTATCTAATAGTGGTACAGTGAAAAGTACAGCTATTCCTTCAATTTCTTTTGTCTACAACATAAACTGATTTTTCCCCTTAGAATTATTTTAGTTTTCATTATTTTGCCAATTACACCCTGTTCAACATTTGAAGTTTGGATTTTTTTTTTATGCTTAGTCACTTTGTATTTTGGTTAATTGCCTTTTGAACAACCCAGCCAAATGATTTCCAGATCACTCGAATTAACCGAATGAATCTAGTCCTTCAAAATATGTATCTTAATTGCAAAGATTATATGATGCTAATGCTTACGAATTTTGTTTCACCATTCTCTCTTTGTAAACTTATGACAAATAAAGCTAAAAAAATAAATCTAAAAAAATATGTAAACTAACTAAAGAATAATGTACTTGGGCTGCAGCGTGCGTGAAAGCTTTTACTGTAAAAATGATTGTATTTCAGTTTTTCCAGAGCATCTGTTACAAAATGACAGCTTTTTTCTATAGAACAGATTCAGGGATAAAAAAATAAAGGTATGTCCTCTCACAAACCAAACCTTCAATACAGCTGAAGAATCTTGAATTCTGGTACTGTCCACCTATATATTATCTCAAGAGCCTGAGTGTAACTCAGGTGTGGTGTGCTTGGGCCACAACCAAATATTTTATTTTTGTAAACGAAAAATTCCCATAATATCGCAATACTATGAGAGCTGAAAAGAAATACAAATTAAGCATGAATGTGCCTTTTCATAAACATGCACTGTGATAATTTCTCTCTCTCTCTCTCAAAACTTATTATAGTATAGGGTTCCTCTTTCAAAGAACATCTGCTTCCTTCATCTCAGTAAAGGCAATTTTGCATATTTGTTTACTGTTCTTACATTTTGAAACTTGTTTTTATGCCTATTTTAAGATCCTTCTTATTGCTTGCTAAAGCCAGTAGAAAGGATACAACTCAGTTCAATGTTTTTTGGAACCCTGCAGGTCAGAGCTTTTCTTCTTTATAAACACTTTAACAGAAGATGTCAATATATATATATCATCAGTGTCTTAAAGACATTAGTAAACTTGTCTGTCCCATAATCTGATGAAGAAATATGCTCACTCCCACCTTAAGGAAAAAGAACTGAAAGACTGTGTGGAAGCATTTTACAAAGCATAATCAATTATGCTTTATTAAAAACAAATTATAAGTTACGCAATATATACATGTTGGTTGAACAGAAAAATTATGTCATCCTTGAGTATTTTCTAGCTTTTTAACATTCTGGGTCTTCTCTGCCAGATTATTTATCTAGCCTTATTTTTCTCTTGCTCTTAACAGAAATCTGAGCTGTTGTCGTAAGTTCTGAAACTGGTTTTCATCAATTTATACTGACAAAGAAGTCAGAAAACTACTAGAGCAAAAGCATGTTTCTTACTGTTCTGAGTAGGTTTAAACACATTTGAACATTAAATTTATAGTGACTTTGCCTGTTCAAAAACGTAGTAGTGATTATAATGATGTTTTAAACTGAACTGCTATATATATATATATATATTATCCAAAGGATATGTACAAAAAGATGACACATAATTGTTATAACTGTAGTAATGAGTTTGAATTTCTTAATTTGTACCAATACATCTGTAAGAGAACTGACAATGATTTGAGGTTGACTTCTGTTTATCAAAACATATATTCAGGTTATTACATAATTTAATACATCTTAATTTATTTTTTTTTAGCTATTATCTTATTTTTATGCCTCTGACATCTGATTTATATAACAAAGTAGGTCTGACAATAATTCTTTTGTCAGAGATGTGCAGTGACATTCAAATTAGACTGTTAATAAAACTCAAGTAATGTGAAACACTAGGCAGACTTATCATCTATAAATCTGTGTTAGATAGGTACCACAACAATATGCCCAAACCAAACCTCTGTATCTCCTTGATTTAGTTTACCAACAAAATGATTGATAAATAAATAAATAAATAGATAGATACAAAAAAAAAAAAAGTGAAAAGTGAAAATAGAAATATTTCAAAAGGCAAGGTAATTAGGTAATTTGCCTTCTTTAATCTAAACATCAGAAAATGTGATTTCTGTCTCTGAGCTAATCACACCAGCCTCTGCTGTAGACAATGAAAATGTGAGAAGACACAGGCACCTCAGATGGTCAATTGATCTTATCCTAAGATCAATCACATTGTCTAATGTTGACTTCATAACAAATATAGCACAGATAGACCATAGGTGCATGTTGAATTTCTGGACCCCTACAGTTATAATTGTTTGCTGCTCAATCTAATGAAAAAAAAAAAAAAGCATATTACTACTACCAGAGATTGACCACACTTTTCGAAATATACTCATTTATAGACTCATTCATTAGGAGGATGGTGAAGACGAAATTTACTACTGACATTCAAGGGAAAAAAAAAAAAAAAAAGATGTGTCACAGATTACAGTAACAGTAAGAATCAGTAAGGTGAATAATTTATATACAATGGCAATTATCCTGCAAGCATATACCATACGTTTAAATGAAATTCAAGCATGACAATCAGAAAAACAAAACAAAACAAAGCCATATAAACATATCTAAGTAACTATGACTTCTTTCTGTAATCATTTAACGAAGAAAATTAATATATATATATGTACCTAATCTGTTTTTAAAAAAACAGTGCAATCTAATTTTTAAAAGTACAATACTATTATACATTTTAATGGGCTAGGCTGGACAGTTTCATTGTGCTGTGTTCTGTGGATGGCATACTTATTTTGCATTCCAGAACCTACTTTTTTTTTTTTCTTTCAAAAGAGACTTTATTCTGTAGCTCTCAAGAATGCAAAAGTAATCTGGAAAATTCAGTGCAGTGCAACAGATGGGTTTTGCTGAGCTTTCTTCAAAGATATTGGATCATCTCAGAAGATAACAATTCTTTAAGTCTTAGCACTGTCAAGCATTTCATATCTCTTTAAAATAAGCAAGGAAAGAAAAGGATTCATATGAACAGTTCTACACACAATGTGCATGCAACTCAGCATCTTTCAGAACTGTCTTGCGTATGTGAAATTCAATATATAAACCAAGTCTTGTAAACTTAAGATATGCTGAACCAGCACTAAAATTCAGAGACCTGACTGACGCTTTATGTATTACGCAGGGTTAAACTATACATAGGTTTGTTTCTCATCATGTTATGTAGACAGATATGCTAGAGAAGCAGTGTCTGGTCTGCCCAATTTCTCACAGTCAGTGTTTTCAGACAGTGCTTTCTCATGTATTTCACCCTTAGGAGTGCATGATGTATATGGGCATTGGCAAACATATTTATAAAGAGTGACAATTGACAGTGACAACTTCTAACAATTGAATTCATGCCAACATTTTTTCTAAAACTTTTGAATATTAATATGTTATTATGTATTCATTTTTTCTCTTAATTTAAATATATATATGCGTTTTATATATATATATAACCATGAAAAATTCTTAGGATTTTATTCAAGAGAAAGAATCGGAGGAGAATGTGAATTGTTAATACAAATTTCCCCCACCATTGGACTTATGCAGAAATTTTTCTGATGAAGCAGATTAAGCAGAGCTCTGTAGAAAAAGGAACAATGGAGCTATGTAACAACAGAATGCATGTGAGCCATGTAGCAAGGAATTAAAATCTGAGAAGACATACTATCTAGCTATGCAATATAGAACAGGAGCTGAACCATATGAAAAAAATCTGGATATTAAGGATTTGAAGTATCTCCTTGACGTTTCTCAGTTTTCATCTGTATTAGTCTTTTAATTTGGATCTGATTCTTTTCTATATTTTCTAACAATATAAAATAAAGCTCAGATTACTGTGCTTTGTGCTTCTTTGCACATGTATTTTGAATGTTTGCAAATAAACTGTCTACAGCATTTATATATTTTAAAATTCACTTAAAATGGCACTAGACATTTGTAGTTAATTAGATGTTTATAGGTAGTCAATCCATGTCAGTTCATGACATTGCAATCATGTGCAAACTTTGCCATTGTAATCATGCGTTCACTATACCCACCTTAGGGCTATTTCTAAGCTAAGGTTTTAGGGGTCATGGTTTTAAACTGAAAGAGGGTATGTTTAGATTAGATACCGGGAATAAATTCTTTACTATGAGAATGGTGAGGCACTGGAATTAGTTGCCTTGAGAAGTTCTGGATGCCCCCTCCCAAGAAGTGTTTAAATCCAGGTTGGATGGGGCTTATCCACCAAACAGCAATCTGATCTAGAGGAAGGTATCCCTGTTTGTGGCTGTGGGGGTGGAACTAGATGATGTTTAAGGTCTCTTCCAACTCACACCATTTTATGGCTCTATGATGTCATGATCACTCCCTGGCTAGAAGCCTACTGGATGGGCCAGGTTACTGCACAGCTATCCACATACGAATTTGTGGCAATATCTACAGTCATCTCACATTTAATATTGTTCCCATTGTTCCCATTGTTTTATCTGTCTACTTGTTTCTTATTTAAAATACCTGCAGCAAACTTTCTACTTCCAAAATTTTTCTCTCAGTGGGAACAACTGCCTCTAGGCTTTACTACAGTACAAACAATATAACAAGAAAAAGAACAAAAAGAACAACAACAAAAAGAAAAAAAATATATATTTTTTAGTCCAGACTGTATGGCAGCCTGTATATTTGTGTTGGAAAACAGAAGGTAAGGAGTGTTTTCTTTTACTTCTGAATAGTATAGATTTTATGTAATGTACTAGGTTTACATGGCAAGGATTTGGTAGTGGAGGAGCTGCAGGGGTGGCCTCTGTTAGAACAGTCCTGAAACTTCCACATATTAGATAAAACCCAGTTTCAGCTGGCTCCAAAAGGGACCCACTACTGGCCAAAGCTGATAAGCAATATATATTGGTTGTGCTTCTGTTAGAATGTATTTAAGAAAGGGAAAAAACCTGCTGTGTAACTGCAGCTGGGAGAGAGGAGTAAGAAACAGCCCTGCGTACACCAAGGTCAGTGAACTGAAGGAGGAGGAAGTGCTCCAGGCACCAGAGCAGAAGTCCGCCCGACCATGGTGGAGTAGGCTGTCCCCCTGCAGCCCATGGGTCCCACATGGAGCAGATCTCCATGCTGCAGCCCATGAAGGAGCCCCCAGTGGAGCAGGTGGGTCTGGCCTGGAGGAGGCTGTGGCCCATGGAGAGCCCCCGCAGGAGCAGGTCCTGGGCCGGAGCTGCAGCCCGTGGAGAGGAGCCCACGCAGGAGCAGGGGGCCCTGGGGGGAGCTGCTGCCCATGGGGAACCCATGTTGGAGCAGTTTCCTCCTGACAAATGGATCCTGTGGTACAGATCCATATTGGACCAATTCTTGAAGAGCTGCTGCCAGTGGAAAGCCCACACAGGATCAGTTTGAGAAGGACAGCATCCTGTGGGAGGGACCCCATGTTGGAGTAAGGCCGGTAAGAGTAACAGTGAAGGAGTGGTGGAGACAAAGTGTTAGGGATTGACCACAACTCCCATTCCCCTGCGTCACTCAGGGGAGGAGGTGGAAGAGGGTGGATGGGGAGAAAGTGTTTGTAGGTGGTTTTTAGTTTGCTTTAGTTTCTCACTGTTCTAATCTGCTAGTGATAGGCAATAAATTATATTAATCTCCTTATGCTGAGTCTGTTTTGCCCATGACGATACTTGTTGAGTGATCTCCCTGTCCTTACCTCAACCCTTGAGCCCTTTACATTATGTTTCTCCCCTTTTTCGTTTCAGGAGGAAGAGTGAGAGAGTTGTGGAGTTCAGCTGCCCAGCAGGGTAAAACCGTCTTCGCCTTCTTTGTAAATTGATCTTTTGATCTCAGCAATCTCACATGTTTGAAGACAATGAAGAGGTAATGGTAGTGTAAGTAGTTCTTCTGAAAATGAATTTTTGCATATGTGATGACATTACTATTTTTTATCATAGAGAAAGAAAGGAGATTGGAGCGTATCACTGTTTTTGGTGACAAATAAAATTTGGTGTTGCATAGACAGAGTATTTAGGTGTTCCATAAACTTAAGTAAAGGAACATTATTATTTTCCTGTGAAGCTTTCAATTCTAGTCACATAAGCAGTCAGTAAAAATGTCCTGTGTTTTCCACCCAGTAAGGTTGTTAGAAATGACAGGCTTGTGACTCCTTCTCTTTTGTTTGCCTTCCCTTCTACTACATTAGTGTGGATGGGTGGGTGGACTGCTGTCTGACTGCAAAACCCTTAAATTGATCTTTCTTTTCTTGCAGTTTTGTATTTCATTAATTGCTATATTTCAGAGCCTTATCCTTATTAAGCTACTGGTCTAGTTTCAGCAAAGACAGATTCACTGCATATTTAATATATACAGGATCAAAACAAAGTAATGCATTATGAAATATTTCAAACTGTTTTAACACTTCATTTCTCATTTTATTGAACTTTCAATGTGCATTCAGAGCTACTGTGCTAAAATACTTGCTTTAATCAGGAAGCTCTCATGACCACAAAGGGTACTACAGTGTTAGTGAAATGTCTATTTATTTTATTATTATTTTTTTGGGGGGGGGTGGGGGTGGGGGTGTGTAGGGGGGTAAAGTATTACATATTTGTAAAAATATCAAAATTTACACAGTTCATTTTTTGGGAAAGATATATTTCTCTAGAAAAAGATTATATCACTTTCTTTCTTTCTTTAGATTAATAATCTATAGCAGTGATGTAGAATTATTCAGGTTAACGTTTTCACTCACACAAATACGAAAAGAGATAGATTGTCAAAATCTCAATTAAATTTGTACTTGACCCTAAGCTCTAGATATCCTAGGACTAGCAGAAATAGTCACAGCATGGGAATTTAGCTCTCAAGCACTTGTAGATGAAGGGCTTTGCTTCCTGTTGTACAAGAGGAACATTGAGGGTTTTTTAGATAAAAGTAGCAAGATCATGCTGCTAAGAGTATGAGTAAGCAGTTGACAAGTGAATGAATTTCAGGCCTTTCTGCACCCTTTTTTCTTTCTTTCTTTCTTTCTTTCTTTCTTTCTTTCTTTCTTTCTTTCTTTCTTTCTTTCTTTCTTTCTTTCTTTCTTTCTTTCTTTCTTTCTTTCTTTCTTTCTTTCTTTCTTTTTAATCTCTCTGTTTCTGAATAAACAATCACAGTAAGAATATATCAGGATGTTAAAATAGTTCTTCTGTCAAAGATTCAAAGATATGCTTCTCTCTTTAGAATAAGAAAGATGAAGATGTCTTGTTCTCAGGAAGTGTTTGTGCTTTCCAATTATAATACTGCTCACATTATTATTGTTTTAGACATCAGAATTTGGTAGTATTTCTATAACTGAGAGGTAGACTATCAGTTGATCCCAGCTTTGCTCACAGACATGAGTTTTTATCAGCAGATTTAGACAGATGAAACTTTTCAATCTGGAGAGGATATTGTAAGAGAGACAGACAGACAAGATTTACAAAATAAATAAAGCAGTGAATACAGCTAATATAAAACTCTTATTCACCAAATCTCACAGAGCTGGAACAAAGGGCTCTAGTAGAAACTAGTAGGAAATTAGAATGAAGTAGTGGACTTCCTGTCTTAATTGCCACAAACTGTTTTGAGGCAGATATAATGCTTAGATTCAGAAAAGAAATCACACACACACACACACATGGACAGCATGATTTTCCAAAACCAAGCAGAGTAAACAGGACATGGATGAACTCCTGTTGCCGTTGATGGAGAGAGAACAGTATGCTAAATGAATCATTGACCTGACTGATGAACAAACAGCTCTGTCACCCTGCACCCTGGGAAGGTGTATACCTACCATCTCAGGAGTGCCGTTGCTGCTCAGGGAAGAATCACACAAGCTTTTCCTTTCTGCCCCAGGAAGATTCAAGCCTGTAATTGTGCTTAAAACACAGGTAATGTAAATCTGACATTACTAATATAGGTACGAAATGATTAAGGTTATGTCTGAGCTTTTTTATACCATACAAGTCTGCAAGACTTGAACAGCAAATGAGCCACCCCCCTCCTTCCTGTTGAAGTCAAGGATAGGGCAAGGTATTTCCACAACATAGTAATTACAGGGCAAGAAGAAAATCAAAGAAAAATAGCTTAACTCTCCATCTGGATTTTTATTTAATTCAAGTAGTAACAGATCAATTTGAAGATCTCCACTCGTCATATAGTCTTTCTGGGAGTGCTTATAGAGGCATTTATCTTTTTCCATTGATTATACTCAAACCATTGATTCCCATTGATTATACTCATAGACAATTTAGTTTGGAAAACCTGACCAGACTAGACATCTACATATAGCTTTGCAAGTCCTGAATTACATGCCTGAAGTATAAGACCATAAATTTATTTTATGCAACCTAGTCACATTCTTGGTTTTTTGAAATCAGTTTTTTATTTTTGTTTGTTTTTTCTCTGTTTGTTATGTATGTTTCAAAATCAAATAATGTTTATAATATAAAATTAAATTAAATATAACACATTTATAATACATAATTTATATTTTAATATAATTTAAATTTATGTATAAATTTTATATTAATATTTTTATAATTATCCTTATATTGGTTTCCAATACCTTAAGGGGGCCTACAGAAAAGTTAGGGATTCTTTGTCAGGGAGTGTAGTGACATGACAAGGGGTAGCAATAGTGTAGCGATAGAACAAGGGGTAATGGCTTTAAACTACAGGCTGGTAGGTTTAGATTAAATATAAGGAGGAGATTCTTTACTGTGAGGGTGGTGAGGCACTGGAACAGGTTGTGGATGAAGTTGTGGATGCCCTGTTCCTGGAAGTGTTCAAGGCCAGGTTGGATGGGGCTTTGAGCAACCTGATTTAGTACGAAGTGTTGCTACCCATGGCAGGGGGGTTGAAATTGGATGCACTTTAAGGTCCCTTGCAACCCAAACCAGTCTATAATTCTATGATTTTACAGCGATTG
>NC_089873.1:161745000-161755000 GCF_040182565.1 Anser cygnoides | reverse complement strand
AGCCAAGCTCCACCACAACTGCTCTCTCACTTCCCCTCCTCAAAGGCAAAGGGGGAGAAAATATGATGCAAAGGGCTCAAGGGTTGAGATAAGGACAGGGAGATCACTCAACAATTACCGTGATAGGCAAAACAGACTCGGTGTAGGAAGATAAGATGACATGTTGGGATAACCCACATGACTGCTGTTCTTTAGTGGAAGGATACGTTCTCCTTCAGAAGGACAGGAAGGATGGTGATGAGAGACCTTTTATGTGAGACAGCAGTGGAAAAGCATGTTGCTCTGCATGAGGATGGAAGAGGAGCCAGCCAAGAACTTGGATCACATTGGGGAATTCTTAGCATACACCTTGAGGTGAATTAAAGATACGTTTGTGGTTAAATAGAGATTTAATGGACAATGCGTTGGACAGATTCCTACCGCAGTAAGTGGATCTACAAGGAGTAGATTGGCACAAGCCAATTCCATGTACACTCTGGCACCAGCACCAATTCTGTGCTCATCTGCATGGGAAGCCTTAGCCTGGCATTCGGTTCAATCCCCAGCAGCAGCTTTGCTCACCAAAGGTAGCCCCTGAGCCCTCCGTTCCACAAGAGCTACAAGACACAGCTGTGGCATTTCTTTTCTCATCAGCAAGAGAAACTTCAGTCATAGAATGATAGAATGATAGAATCACAGAATGGCTTGGGTTGGAAGACACCTTAAAGATCATCTAATTCAACCACCCTGCCATGGATAAGGATGCCATCCACTCAGTCAGGTTGCTCAGGACCTCATCCAACCTCGTCTTGAACACCTCCAGGGATGGAGCATCCACAGGTTCACAGGGCAACCCATTCCAGTGTCTCAGTACATCCATAGTAAGAATTTCCTCCTAACATCTAATATAAATCTCCACTCTTTCAGTTAAAAACCATTCCCCCTTGTCCTATCACTACATGTTTAAACAGAAAGTTGCTCTCCATCTTTTTTTATAAGCTTCCTTTAAGTATTGAAAGGCTGCAAAAAGGTCTTCCTGGAATCTTCTTCAGGCTGAACAGCCCCAGCTCTCTCAGCCTTTCTTCACAGGGGAGGTGCTCCAGCCTCCTTTCAACTTCATGGCCCCCCACTGGACCCATTCTAACAGCTCCACACCCTTCTTGTGCTGAGGGTGCCAGACCTAGATGCAGTACTTCATGTGGGACCTACAAGGGCAGAGAAGAGGGGGACAATCACCTCCTTTGACCTGCTGGCCACTCCACTCTACAGAGGAAAAGAGGAGTGGCCATTCCTCTTTTCCTCCCTGACATGGAATCCTGTCTCTTGCATGTTGTACTGGGTCTGTCTGAGAGGGAGTTAACTTTCCCTGCAGCGGCCAATACAGTGTTTTGCTCTGCACTTGTAGCTAGAACAGCATTATTATCACACCAGTGTTTTGTTTATTGTTGAGCAGTGTCCCCCAGAAATCATTACGTTAACGCCTAGTGGATATGAACAATTAAACACCCAAAACTGTTACAGGAAACCACTATTCAGGCATTTATAACACATTTACTATAAAAAATATAGAACTAAGTAACTATGAGAATGTTTATTGGAAAGCAGAGAAAAAGAAAGAACAATCCAGATTCTGCCTTTTCTGCCAAGAAAAGTGCACTTTACCAAACTGCTTTAGCTGGTTCAAAGAACAGGTGTATTACACATCAGTGTAAGCTATAAGACCAGATAAACCTTGCTATGTTTATTATATCTGTGCAATACAAATAGAACACATCTGTACTGTATAATTATTTATATATACTATTGTATATATATATATACATGTATTTAAAGTGTTATAGTATGTTTTCCTCTGTCACCTGCATTTCACCTTAATCCTGTAATACAATGGCTTCTACTGTAATACAAGAACACCCCAAGTCAAATAAAATGCCAAGGACTGAATAATCATACCTCATTCCTAAATGGAGTTATGAAGAACTGGATCTCGCTTCATATGCAAGAAATACTGTGTATTTATTGAATCCAATATATTCACATTTTAGTGCTAAGTTAAATATAATGAACTTTCCTACACATGCAAATTTTTATTTGTTGCACATTAAGTTTGATTTACTGGGACAAGTTAGACTGATTGTATTTACAGGAGCACTCTGAATCTGCACATGAACTTTGGCCGTCTGTATCAGAAAACTTGGTCAGTTCAGTAACCTAAGGAACATTGCTTGCCTATGAAGTGTCAGAAGAATGGATGAATTATTCTTTAGCATGCTAATAGTTTCAAAGTAGAAAATGGCAAAAGCCCATGCCAAGGGAAATCCAGACAGTGGTCAATCCTGATTTTACACAAGATATATTCTCAAATGTTCTCTAACTTTTGAGTGTTGTGTTTGTAATCGTTGAATTTTCTTGCAATTGTAATGTCATTTTCTATTAAGGGATAATATGTATATATATATATACAAGGAAGGACATATGTTTACATTACTAAACCTTTACTGTAACTAAATTAACATCTAGTTCGAATCTTAAGCAAAAGTTGGATCCACAGGCTAAAGTTCTGCCATATGAAAGAGCAGCATAAAACAGCAACATTGTAACAGTAATCAAGAAGACAATGAGACAGAAAATATGAATTTGTGAAATGAAATGAAATGAAAATGTGAATTATCATGAATGCTAGCTAGCATTAGTAAGTTAAGATATAATTTACAGTATAGTCATTATATTTGCCCTAATTGTTCAAATGTGCATAGATGAGATTCATTTCCTACAATTTGAACATCTGAAATGTTATCTGGAGAATAAGTCAGCTCAGCATAAGACAGACTAGATGAATCGCACTTTAGAAATGCCTATCTCCTTTGGTACCCCCCCCCCCCCAAAAAAAAAAAAAAAAAGTGAATAGACCAGATTTAGACATCTAACTTTTGACTCCTTATATGTAGCTAGCTTTTATTTAATGCAGACAGCGCCTCTGACCTCATGTTTCCTAGTTTGCAAGTCCTTGCTGTTTACAGTGTTACATATTTTTTGATAGAGATGCTGAAATATAGTCATTAGACCTCTACCTAGGACCTTCCACAACCTACCCGGCCCCTGATGCCACATGGGAATGCTGGAGCCCCTGGAATGTATTCCACCAACCAAACTCCTAATCATGTTCTCATTGTTAGTGCTACCTATACCTTCACTTCTGAAAGAACTTTTATCCTAGTCTGAAAGTTTTCCACCACAACTTGAGCCTTAGGTAGATACCAGACATTAAAAATTGTAACTTGTGTAGATAACCACTTTGCAACGTTATACAGATAAAAACAAGGAGCTATGCTAAGTGTGAAACAATCTTAAACAAAGGTTAAAAGATAATCTTTCTCAGTAGTCTATCATAGGACTCTCTACATTTTTGCATGTCTTTCATTTCAAGTACATTAATGCAAACCTCCTTACTATTCAGCAGGAAAATGAAACAAATAGTTGATGATATTCTTTAATTTATTTGAAAATACATAGGCTTTTTTTTTTTCCAAAAGCCATTCATTTTCCACTAGAATATATACTTTTTGTTCCTGATTCAGTTTTATCTAATAGCAGAAAATATCATTCAATACTAAAATGCTTCAATATTACTAGAAGCCAGGTATTCAATGTCATCAAAACTGTGCTGTTTTGATACTCAAATCTTTTCAAAACTCTAGCCTCAAAGGATTATTCTTTTATTTATCTATTTATTTATTTGTGATGTTTCTTATAGACAGGTACCTTTTAAACTTCGGATTGAGGTATATGAAAATCACTCAAAAGTACATTGGCATGCAAGTTGTAGGGACTTCATAAAAATAGACCCAAATGTGGTTGAATTTCTTAGTTGTTGTAGAGGGGTAAAGAAATCATAAAAGATGAGTACTTCTTTCTCAGAGAATGAGATCAGTTTCACTTCCTAGCAGTTTCTAAATTGTGTTTGCCAATTGTGACTGAAATTATGGAGATAGATGATCACTGGTCTTGACCATTCAGTATTCCAAGGCCACTGAGTGAAGAAGGGGTGCAAAGGTTTTTAACGTTCCTGTTTTGTTTCATTTACAGGATCTCAAGTTTCATTTCTCAAAGAGCAGAATGGATATAAGCATTTCTGAAGTCTTTTGGTATATGTCTGAGTCTATTCCTGTGGGGGCTCTCCATGGGCTGCAGAATCCTTCAGGCTATCTCCACCTGCTCTGGTGTAGGGTCCTCCATGCACTGCAGTATGGAAATCTGCTCCACCATGGTACACCATGGTCTGCAGGGGAACTTCTGCTCCTGTGCCCAAACCTCTCCCACTCTTTCTTCACTGACCTTGGTATCTGTGAGTTTGTTTCTGTCTACATTTTCTCACTTCTCTCCCCCAGCTACTGTTGTGTGGTGTTCTTTTTCCCTTTCTTAAATACACAAGAGGCACAACAAATATCACTCTTTGGCTCACCTTTGGTTTTATTTCCAACCTATGATTCTATGAAAAAAATGAAAATTACAGAAAGAGAAGTAAGGAGAGACTGCAGACTCAGGCAGAAGGAAAAGCTACAGATGGAAGAATAGGCATCAGACTCGGAAGAGGCAATATGCAAGTGAAGAATGTATATTTTCAAAAAGAAACAGAAAAAATAAAAAAAAAAAGAAAATGAAAATGGAAAAGGAAAAGGAAAAGGAAAAGAGAAAAGAGAGAAAAGAGAAAAAGAGAAAGGGAAAGAGAGAGAGAGAAGAAAGATAAAAAAGAGAAAGGAAGATGAAGAAAGAAAGAGAAAGAAATTGAAAGAGAGAAAGAAGAAGAAGAAAGAAATAAAAAGAAAAGAAAAAGGAAAAGGAAAAGGAAAAGGAAAAGAAAAAGAAAAAGAAAAAGAAAAAGAAAAAGAAAAAGAAAAAGAAAAAGAAAAAGAAAAAGAAAAAGAAAAAGAAAAAGAAAAAGAAAAAGAAAGAGAAAGAGAAAGAAAGAAAAAGAAAAAGAAAAAGAAAAAGAAAAAGAAAAAGAAAAAGAAAAAGAAAAGAAAAAGAAAAAGAAAAAAAGAAAAAAGGAAAAGGAAAAGGAAAACGAAAAGGAAAAGGAAAAGGAAAAGGAAAAGGAAAAGAAAGAAAAAGAAAAAGAAAAAGAAAAAGAAAAAGAAAAAGAAAAAGAAAAAGAAAAAGAAAAAGAAAAAGAAAAAGAAAAAGAAAAGAAAAGAAAAAGAAAAAGAAAAAGAAAAAGAAAAAGAAAAAGAAAAAGAAAAGAAAAAGAAAAAGAAAAAGAAAAGAAAAAGAAAAAGAAAAAGAAAAAGAAAAAGAAAAGAAAAAGAAAAAGAAAAAGAAAAAGAAAAAGAAAAAGAAAAAGAAAAGAAAAAGAAAAAGAAAAAGAAAAAGAAAAAGAAAAAGAAAAAGAAAAAGAAAAAGAAAAGAAAAAGAAAAAGAAAAAGAAAAAGAAAAAGAAAAAGAAAAAGAAAAAGAAAAGAAAACGAAAACGAAAACGAAAAAGAAAAAGAAAAAAGAAAAAGAAAAAGAAAAAGAAAAAGAAAAAGAAAAAGAAAAAGAAAGAAGAAGAAAAAGAAAATGAAAATGAAACATTCCTTTGCAGGAAGGACTGTGTTTTGAAGATTAAAAAGTTCAGGAAGCAAGTGAGAAGGCCAAGAGTCTGCTGGAGTTGGACTTTGCAAACAAAATGTAAATAACAACTTTTCTTAAAAACTTTGTAAGGAAAATCAAGAGAGAAATGAGCAAGTATATATTAATATTGAGATATAAATTAAGAATACTATTAATCAATATTGCCATAAAAATGATGGGTATTCAAAATCTTAAATCTAGATTACAATTCTTTAGTCCTAGATTATACATTTAAATTATAGGTTCACTGATAGTTTTTCTCAATAAAGTGTAGTTAAGTAATAAGAATTGTCATATATGAGTTAAAGAAAATGACAATCTCTTATTGCAGGGAAACTGGGACTTTCAGATAGTCTCCATTCAGAATACTGAAAGAACAGGCATATTAAATTTCAAATCTGTTATGAAAAATTTTAAATGAATTGTCATTTGGGGTGACAATGATGAATAAAGAATAGTGAGCATTATATCTGTATTCAAGAAAAGGGAAAAGGAAAGGCTGAATAGCTCAGCAGCTGAAGTCAATACTCTGTAATGTACTAATGAGTTTAAAGAGGAGACTAGTCAAGGGTAGGGTGGTGGTTGGTAATAATTATTTTTGTTGAAAGAGGGGTTGTCAGGATTAAGAGACTGTTAGAATTTTGTTAAATATTTTAGCACAATGGTCTTGACACATAAGGAAATGTGTCTGTATGGAATTTGCAGATGACACAACAGTTTGGAGGACTTCCAGTACTGAGAAAACATATATTACTGTGGATGTGGAATGAAATAACACTGAGAATTCATCTATTTCTGGCCTACATTAAATAATAATAATAATGAATTGCAGTAGGACAAATACCAGGAGTGGTTACCAATAAAGCTAGAGCAATAGGCAGTGTATTTTGTGGAGAGAAGGTTAAAGAGCTCTATTGATTTATCCTTACAAAACAAAGATTAGGAGAGGGAATACTATTATGCTCTATAAACATATCTGGAGGTAAAGTGAATATATGAGGAAGAGAACACTCTAAGCTGAGAACTAATATTTACACAATAACAATTGGAATGCATTGGTTACAGCCACATTTAGATTTTCTTCATCTAATCATCTAAGTCAGTCAGCTATGCTCATATTGTAATCTACAATTATTTTCCCAAGTATCTCTCTTGCTGCTGATCTGCTACACTTGCTCTGTGCCAGAAACAGTTTTATATTTTTCTCTCTTCCTCTAGTTTTCTGTGAATTCTATTACGGTGAGGTTACAATTGATTTGAAGAACTGTTTCAGATGATTTGGTTTCAGTCAGTGCTTTTAAAGATAGGTTATTACATTCATTAAATGTCCAAAGATGAATCCCAGAAAAGAGGAAATGGAAACTTCTCTGATCTGTAGATAAGAACACTTCCTTTTACAGCCTCATATAGAACAAAGACTTTCCTTTGCTATTCTTTTGCTGCAAGTATTGCCAGTTATCCTTCTCAGTGTGCTTGGCAGAATGTCCTGTCTATTTGCAGTCATGTTTGTTTACCTTATTCTTCCTCTTTTGTCTTGCAAATTCTGTTACTTCTGTCAACTTTTCCATGTTTTCCCATGCCTTTTAAACATAACTACAAAATTCTTTGTCCTTTTGGTGGTCACGCTATTCACACGCTTACATAAAATACTTATTAATTGAATTTGACTATGCAATCACCACATGGCAAAGTATTTTTATATTGTTGTTGGTTACACTATTTGAGTTCATTTAAGTTTGGATTCAAAGCAAGCTCAGATTGATTGCATTCTGATTAGTGCACTTGTAATTTACAGGAATTTGAATTCTGATCAAACTCTTGCATTGGTAAAGGTGGAGTATTGAAATCCCAATTCTAGTACTAATTTCATTTTATAAAGAGCATGTAGTCTGTTGTAATATGGTATAGAGGAAATCTTATCACTATTTGAAGCACTTCTCTTCTGTACAGTATGTTACCTTCTTACTTCTTCAGTAGAAGCTCTGAGTTTGAAAGTTTTAAACATTTTGAAGATCATAGATCATAAAATAATTCAAGTTTGAAAGGACCGTTAGAGCTCTTTTAATGAACTCCCTTGCCCAAAGCAGGGCTAACATCCAAGTTAGGCTACGTTGCTTGGAGTTTTGTCTAGTCAAGATTTGTCCATCTCCAAGAAGGCAAGTTCAATAACTTCTATGGGCATCCTGTTCCAGCAGACAGCCATACTTAGAAACTGGTTCCCTGCGCCCCTTTTCATTTAGTCAGAATTTCTTTTGCAGCATCTCATATCAGATCCTTCTTGTCTCTTAGTTGTGTATCTCTAAGAAGATGCACAACATCTCTCTTCTCATTTTCTCTATAATTTTCCCACCTGGTAGTTGAAGACAGCACTTAGATCTCCCTTCAGCCATCTAACAACAGACCAGAAAAAACATGTTTTTTCCCTCACTGGCACAGACTCAAGATCACTAACCATCTTAGAGGACCTCTGCTAACTATTCACTAGATAAAAAGAGTCCCTAAACATCCACTTTTTGTTTGTTTGTTTGGTTGGTTGGTTTGGTTTGTTTTTCCAACTTGTAGGTCAAATAACCTATGCTTGAGCTAAATACGAGCAGGTATTTGTTGAATCATCAAATGCTATGTCTTCCACATTGGCTCATCAGGCTGAAGTTTAGTCTTGGCATTTTCAGTAGGTCTCTTAGAAGTGTACACTATGCACAGATAAACCTAACATGCAAAACAAGTGCACCTTTTATCACCTGGGTATTTAACTTTAAAAACAGTGCCTGTCATCTCCAGAAGATATCCATGTATGTGAAAGTGTACAAGGTGTTCCCCCAGTTTATCAGAAGTTGTTTGGTTGGTTGGTTGGTTTTTGTTATTTTTTTTCCCATTGTTTTGTTGTTTCTTAGTTTGGTTGGTTATTTCATTTTATTTTGTTTTCATGTTGAGGTAGCCAAGAAACTTTCTCTGATGAAAAAAATTAGTTCTTTAAAATGAAAACTAATATGGCCTCATAAAGTGTTTCCATTGGAAGGTATATACACACACACACACACATGAAAATGCTAGAAGGAAAAGAAAAAAAAAAAGAAAGTATAAAAAACAACTGACGAATTTTTAAATTCCTCACAGATCAAACCAGGAAAATTTCAAGCTAAAAAAAGAAAAAAAAAAAAAAGAAAAATATTTTATATGCAGAGAAATAAATTAGTGCGAACAATAATTCAAAATCATGCTGATTCATTTGTGTTTTTTGTTGTTGTTAAAAGAGGATATAATCATGCACTAGTAAAACGTTAATATTAGCACAAAAATTAAACCAAAAGGGACCCACTGCTGCCCAGAGCTGAGCTAATAAACAATCTCTAATTACATAACCAATACAGAATATATTCACAGATATTGAGATATATATGCCAACTGATGACTTTTTTTTTTTTTTTGAATCCTTTATATTTAACATATTAATCCTCACATGGATTTACATGCTGGAGTTACCAAATTTCATGGCAACTGCATAGCTAATTCAATTTTGAATTATCAGGAAAGTATGACATTTAAAAATACAAACCACCAAACCACCCAATAATAAATGCTCTTAAGCTGGTATGTAAGCTAAATTTATTTGGAATCATAGGATGGCTTGGATTGGAAGGGACCTTAAAAATCATCTAATTCCAACCCCACTGCTATGGGCAGGGACACCTTCCACTAGACCAGGTTGCTCAAAGCCCCATACAACCTGGATTTGAACACTTCCAGGGTTGGGGCATCCACAACTTCTCTGGGCAACCTGTTCCAGTACCTCACCACCCTCAGACTACAGAATTTCTTCCTTTCTTTATTTATATGCCTGATTGTGAGCTCTGGAAAAGTATACACTTTAGTTAGAATTTTAGCTAAATATTATATTTTATCAACTATTGACAAACAGCCTGGAAAACCAACACTGCATAGTAATAGCTCATGGGCTAGAAGTCTCCCTGTGGTAAAGAAAAACACCTGCAAGTGCTGCTCCTGACTGGAAATCTAAACCCCTTTTTACATGGAAAAGGTTGAATTTAAATTCTTCCTTTTCAAACATTTCACCATCAGACAGAAGAATATTTTAATGAGAGACTCCGAAGTTTACACTCTAATGCAAATATATGTATATGTATTATTAATTCAGAAAGAGGGTATGAAATATAATAAGTAAAACTATACAGCCAAATGGAAAAGAACTTCAAAAAGGTGAGACACAGCTTTTAGTGCTTGGATTTCACTCTTACAACCCAAGCTCTTAACTGTTTCATAACCATTTCAATATTATCTCTTAGGTCCTATTTAGTTGTTTTGTGCAAAACAATTGCTTCATTGTGATTCTTCCAAAAGAAGACACCTCTTTGACATCCTAAGGATACTATTCACCCAGGAAAAAATGTAA